>NW_027122663.1:0-26007 GCF_030686945.1 Centruroides vittatus | reverse complement strand
CACGGCGGTATGGAATTTTGGGTTAATGTTACCTATGGTATCCAAGATGGCGACGGGGAAATTTTTCTACCCTACAATCTAGACGGCGGCAGGGATTTTTCCCCCGCCCGTATATTGCACGCGGCGACCGCGAAATTTTTTCTTTCTACCGTACATTTAAACGGCGACGTGAAGGTTATTTCTACCCGACGGTCTATATTAAGAATACTAAAAAACACCGAACGAAAAAACAAGAGCACTTACTTTGTTACTGAGCCTTTCCTCTTTTTCTTCGTTTCCCGTCGACTGAACTTGATTCTCCGGCATGAGAAGAGGATCTCTTTTGCGCTTTTCTTTTAACAATGTTCTCGTTTTTTTCCACCTTTTTCTTCTTGGCAATAGGTGCGGGAGCGGCCGGAATGGTCTCCGGTTCTTTCCAACTAGGTACTTTTCCGCGACCGGGAAATATCATTCTGACGTGTTTGATAAAGGTGTGGAATTTTTCGCCGGGATTTTTTAACGTCCAATTGTGATACTTCTTATACATGAATGCGTACATATACGAATCCGACAAATCTTCTGTGTAATGTTTCGGCAAATTCTTCTTGTTTTTTAAGTGACCCCACAATCTTTCGATATTCTGAGTATGAACGCCTGTAATCGGGTTGACAAAATTTTCAGAGTGGTTTACTGTTTTATGAGAAATTTCTATACCTTCTAAATCGTCGATGTGGTTATATCCCTTCCATTCGTCTGTGAACACTGAGCTGCCGGAGTTAACGTATTTCGAAATGATCCAATTGAGAGTTATTTCAGATCTGTCATTAACCTGGCATATAAAACAAGTCTTGTCCTCCCGGCACAAACCTCCGACGACCCATTTAGTGCTTTTCATCTTTCTTCCTTTCTCGTATTTTCGTTTACATATCACTGTTTCGTCTATTTCCACTGTTTTGCCGACGCCTCCTATTTTAAACGATGTCAGATTGTGTAAGGACACTAACATAACGAAACGTACGTGGTTAGCCCAGTCTATTCCTGCCTTTTTAGAAACGCCCGAGGAAATTGCCGAATTACTCGTCGTGCACTCTAAACCAATATAGTGCCATATGAATGCCAACAGATTGGCCCACGAAACATTGCCGCATTTCCCTTTGAACGTTCCATCGAAAGCCGAACTATTCCGCCTGCATTTTCGGCAACGCATCGCGCAAGAATTCCGGTCGCTGCGATAAATCAATTTGCATGTTTGGCCGCATTCCTCGCAAACTTCCTCGGCGTGTTGGATGCCTAATTTCACGGCGAATTTCAGTCCGCCATCAATTCGCTTCGTCTAATCCCAACTCGGAATACTCCGCTTCGATTAACTGATAAAAACGTCGTGCCAGTTACACTGTTTCCAAAAATCCGTCCGATTCTAAATCACAATCCGCCATGACTCGGTTGCGAAATATCTATTCCAAAAATCACAGAAAACGCTTAGCCTACTTTTCAATATAAACAACTTTTCCAACAGCCTAAATTCGCAAATAAAACTAAGAACATTACAAATTACCTCGTAATACAAAAATTCCAAGAAGTAAGAAAAAACCAACGAAATCTCTCGGCACGACAAGACGCCCACTCAACTCGGAGGAAAAATTTGCATAATTCCGATAACACGCAATTCGAAGAATCAAAGCGCCCTCTACGGATACTTCAGTGATGACGAAATCATGACGTAATCCCGGTCGCAATCTCGAACGGAGAGTGAAAAAATTTCCCCACCGCGGTCCAGAATTTCCCCATCGGCCTCTAGAATTTCCCCGTCGCCATCTTGCGCCTACCCATAGGTAACATTAACCGAATTTTGGAACCAGTGAGGTCTGGATGTGGCAAGAGCCCCACAAGATGGCAGAATTTCTGGGCGGTCTCTTCGGTGGGGAGGTAGGTATGAAATTCGTAAGATGTGATGTTGTTAAATATGTCGTTGGGATCCACAACGGAAGACGCTGACGTGTCTCACATGAATGGCATTCTATAAATACAAGCCAAATACAAATACTTCAAATACTGTAAAATACCGATTGTAAAATACTGCAAAGACCGTAGAGCGCCGTTAAGCCGCGGGCCAGTAACACGCGAATTGGCTGAAGCCGCGGAAAAAGCTTGGATCCCAATTTTGCACTATCGCAGATTAAATATTTAAATGGCTGGCTTATAACTTCAAAGAGGTATTTATAGAAGATTAGTCTTATATTTATCAATAACAAATAAAATAACTTACAATGAAATTCAAACTAGAATAGCGAAGAACTAGAATAACAAATATCAAGAATAATGTAAATCACTTCATTTCTTGTAATTTATGCATTATCATAAAATCTTTCCGCCACGGACCATGTAAGCTGCGGCTGAAATATTGAACCATCGGTGTACGGGCGAGCCTTTGCGAGATCCAGGCCCCTCAAAATGACTATATGTGAACTTTTCAAGACCCTCAAAAATGGGATAAAATTTAAAAGTGAAAATTTTCGGAAGTATGAGACATACTGATCACAAATTTAAATTAATTATTAAATGTTTTTATAAATTTGAATTAAATTAATTTTATTTTAACAATATTTGATCACAAAATTAATTTTCTAATTACAAATTTGAATTAAATTCATTTTATTTTGACAATAAGGTAAAGTTTTCTGTATTAATTATTAAATGGATAAAAATTTATTGAGTAAGTTAAAATGATTCAATTTTTGCAGGCTGGTAACTAAATTTCTTTTTAAAATATATCAACTAGATATATACTTGCAATTCATCGTGTTGAAACTTCTAATGAAAAATTACTTTTTATTTTTACTTAAATTTAAAAATATCGCGGTTGAGAATATTTCAGTAAATTTAAAACATGACAATTTGAAATAATATTTTATTATTAGAAAATAAGTTGCATTGGTAATTTTTAAAATAAAAATTTGTCGAGTAAATTAAAACACAACAATTTGAAATAATGTTATAACAAAAAGACAAAGTTTAATATATTCTTTCTAATTATTAATTTGCAATAATAAATTTTACAATTTGTTCTAATATAGAAAGTAAATTAAAACGGGACAACTTGAAATAATAATATAACAGTAAGGCAAAGTTTAATATATTCTTTCTAATTATTAAATTAATTTGCATTAATAATTTTTACAATTTGTTCTAATACAGAAATAGTTCAATATAATAATTATTTAAATTATATTTCTTACTTATTTATTAAATACCTATACAATGTATTCATTTTGAAAATAGCTATTTTTTGTTTAAGAATTGTTCGTAAGATAGAATATTGCAAAAAGAACATTTCTTTTTAAAATATTTGTGGTAATAACAATTTTTTAAAATATTATCCAATCTTAGACATCCAAAGAAGTTCGATGTCTAAATAATTGTATTTGCATTAAGAGAATAAAAATTTCTATCTGTCCATTTTTTGCCAATATTTGAGGATTTAGGTACTCCCAACTTTTCAATGTCAAATGATGGAACTTTTTATGTTATATATTGTTTCGGTTAAGTTTAAAAAATTAAATTTGCCCTCTCTTGTATTATATCGTACTTTTTATATAAATTAAATAAAATTTCATATACCTTACTATGAAAATTTCCAACATCCAAAATTATATTTTTTGTATGATAAATACAGCTCATGAAATTCACAAAATTAATTTTTCGAGTAAGATTACAAATTATTATTTAATTTAATTAATACATTTTTATAATTTAAGTACATTTCGAGTAAATTAAGATCACAAATAATTTTTCAGGATATAAATAATTTGTCGTGTAATAGTTTTATTGTCAATACTGAAATTAATTTTCTTGATTGATATTCAGGTACACAAAATAATATAACATTGAAATTATTTTGAAAAGGTTTTTAGGTTACAGTTTATTTAAGTGTTTCCACTGTTTTCTTCAGTTTATCTAAAGTAAGACATATTTCTGCATGTAAGTGCAGGAATAAAGTTTCGCGACGGCTGATGATAATTCTCGATTTAATTTTTGATATTTTGGAACTCGTCAATAAATTGTTGGTCAGGTTTTTGGTAACCAGAAACAAAATTCCAGTTTAAGTAATCTTGTAATTTGCTTAGAGTTGTGGTTTTTAATTTTTGGTATTTTAAAACCTAACTTGGTATTTTATATCTAACTTATGTATGAAGAGGATAATAAAATTATCTGAAAGAGGTTGGAATTTGGCAACTTTATTCCAATTAAATTTTAAGTAAATTAATTTTTCAAGAGAAATCTTGATCACAAAATTAACTTTAGATGTCCATTAAATTAAGATTACAAATAATTTGTGGTGTTTAATTTTTTTTTCAGATTATAAATTATTTTCAGTTCAGAAATTTCTCGGGTAAATTACAATTATAAATAATTCTATTCTCAAAAAACTACTCAACCTGTTTTTTTAGTTTTCATATTTAGAAAACTTTTCACTTCATTTCTTTAGTTTTCATGTAAAATCTTGTACCAGTGTAACAGTTAGGCAAAGTTTAATATATTCTTTCTAATTATTAAATTTATTATTATAAAATGAATTTGCATTAATAATTTTTACAATTTGTTCTAATATAAAGAATAAATTATAACGCGACAACTTAAAATAACATTTAGCAATAAGACAAAGTAAAATACAGAAATAGTTCAATATAATAATTATCTAAATTATATTTCTTACTTGTATAATTAAGAATTGTCCGTAAAATAGAATATCGCAAAAAGAACATTTCTTTTTAAAATATTTGTGGTAATAACAATTTTTTTTAATATTGTCCAATCTTAGACACCAAAGAAGTTCGATGTCCAATTTTTGAGGATTTAGGTACTCCCAACTTTAATGTCAAATGATGGAATTTTTTATGTTATATATTGCTTCGGTTAAGTTTAAACAATTAAATTCAATTTGTTTTCCGTTGTAATAAATTATATCGTACTTTTTATATAAATTAAATAAAATTCTATATGACATTCCCAACTTCCAAAATTATGTTTTTTATATGATAAATGCAGTTCATGTAAAAAATTTTCCAAATTTAACAAAATTTTTTATCTCGTGGTGATAAATTATCAAAAGTGATGAATTCATTAGCAGTAGGAAAATTCCCTGTTCCTGAGGGGAAACTATCGGCATATCATTCTGTAATTTTATATAAATAAAAAATAGGATTAATATTATTTTATATTTAATAAGAAAATAACGAAAAGATTTCATACATAAACATTTCTTACCGACCATATAGAATGTTCATTGATGTACAGTACCAAATGTTGTCTCGTCTTCCTATTTTTGATATTATATCACTATTATATTCAATTATTTCATCCATTTTATCAAATTGTTAATGTGAAATCTATAAAAATATAATTTTAAAAAATTTATATTGTAATTGAATTGAAATGAAACTTGTTTTTAAAATTTACAAAATTTAGTTACTATAATGAAATGAAAGTAGAATTAAAAGATATATTACAAGAATTTTACTCAAATTGTACAGTAGCAATAATGATAATAATAATATTACAAAATGGTCTTTCTTCAAACCAAATTTATACTGTGTGATCCAACTTATTAAACTTTGAATTTCTTTGAAATAATATTTATTTAACTGATAAACTCTAATTAAAGTTATTAAATTTATAAAATGAAACTGTGATTATATACATTTTTTTATAAACTCATTTCATCTCAATGAAAATTATTACATATCAACGAACTTTAAGAATAAATTTTACAACAGTAAGGTGGTTTATTTTAAAAACAACTTATTTAATTAAGCTAACTAAAAACATAATAAAATTGTAACACTATCTGTATTAGTTATATATTATAGTATGTACAATTAGATTAGTTTTAAATATATGTAAAAAATTCATATATAATATGATTACATTTATTTATTTAATATTAACTTATTATCAATAACATTATCATTTTAATTAATTTCTATACATTTAAATTTATATTACTGAGTATTTATTTAAATATAATTAAGAAACAGTTTAAAGAATATTAAACTCCAAGAAAATGAACCTCTGATTGTAATTCCTAAAAATTTGTTTTTTACATGATAGATATAAACCCTACAAATAATTGCTGAATTCTTATGTCTAACTGTTAACTTTTTAAAAATAATGGATTCGTTATAAAAATGAATTTTGCTGAACTTTTCCCTTCAGTTTATCTACAACATGACATATTTCTGCAAGTAAGTGAAGTAATTAATTTACATAAAGTCGGCAAAAATTTTTCATATTTCAGAAATAAGTTATATAGTACTTTTAAACTCTATCACTTAGCGCCTACTCCCTAAAATTTTGTTTCTCATATGATACATATAAACCGTGCAAATAATCTACAGATGAAAAAAAAGAAATTATAAGTCATTTGAACAGTTTATAATAAATTTTATTTTAACAATAAGTTTAATATATTGTGTTTAGCTATCAAATTTATCCTAATGTCAGAGTAAATTAAAACACGACAATTTCAAATAATATAACACCGAAATTTCTTTAGCTATACTAATCATAAATCTTATTGTTAAAATAAAATTATTTTAATTAAGGCAAAGTTTAATATATTTAGTTTAATTATGAAATTAAATTGTGCTGATTTGCAATAATAATAATAATTTTTAAAACAGCAATTTAAAATAATATAACATTAAAGTTTTGTTGATTGTAACAAAAAATTACAGCTCTATTTATACTTAAATTCATTAGATATTGACAGGTTTTTTTACTACAATAGTTATAGAATGAAGCTAATAAAATTGTTTGTGGAATAACATGGTTCATCTGAGTTTCATATTTTATAAACTCATCAATATAGTTTAAAATTCTACCACCTTCATAAATTGATGTTAAACTTGTGAATTTTTGAAAGATTTACTTTTATCTAGAAAAATGTCTAAGCCAAACTTTTGGTCTAAGGCAAACTTTTGCTTTTTCAACTCGTGATTTTCTATATTTCTAGGTTTGGCCTCGTTTATTACCGAAAATTGTAAACGAAGATAATATCTATATCAAAAACTATATTATAATACACTGTATTAATTTTAATGCAGGCCATTTGGGAATTTTTGAGAGTTGAAATCTAATTTATATTAAAGTATCTCAATTAGATATAGTCATACGAAGAAAAACGATATTTATTATAAATTATTTTAATACTTACTACAGGAGAATTTTATAGTACCAGAATATATTTTGTCTAACTGTTAAAATTTAAAAAATGATAGATTCATTATAAAAATGAATTTTGGTGAACTTTTCAGTATATCTAAAACATGATATATTTCTGCAAGTAAGTGAAGTAATAAACTTTTGCTGACTTTAAGTAAATTATTCGTAATTCAGAAATAAATTATATAGCATCTCGAAAACTCTATAGCTCTCTAAAATTTTGTTTCTCATATGATAGATATAAACCACGTAAATAATTGTCAAATCTTACCAATTTTTTATGTCTAACTGTTAAATTTAAAAAAATTAATAATAGACTCATTATAAAATTCAGTTTTCCCGAACTCTAGAATATCTTGTTACAATCCTAAACTCCCAGAACTATGTGTTAACAAAGATTTTCATTGTGAAGCGCAAATGTCTCAAAATCAATAATCACACATATTAAATAATAATAATAGTAATAAATACTTACCTTCAAAATTTATTAAAACAGAATTCAATATCACATGAAACTAATTCAGTAATATTTCAAAATAAAAAGTTATAGGAAAAAAGTTATGCATATATTAAAATAATAAGTCAATGAACTTTACTAAACCTCTAAAAGACGTATTTTAAACATTTACACAATTGTCTAAATGGTCGTACATTGCATTAAATTTTACCACCTTAAATTGATTCTTTTATATTTCTCGATGTTAAACTTGTGAATTTTTCGAAGATTTACTTTTATCTAGAGTTAGGTCTAAGTCAAAGGCAAACTTTTAAATAAAAATACTTACCTTCTGAAGAGGATGATCTTGTATAAGAGGTTCTTGCAAAAGAAGTTCTGGCGAGGTATTGAACCAGTCTCTTATAACCAGTATTTATACCATCTCTTAATGCAAAAACAGCGGAAAAAGGATATATCAAAATTAGCAACTTTGAAAAACAAGATATTTTAAAATGAATCGAAAACATTAATTTCTAATATTAATTTAAAAACAGAGGAAAAAGGATATTTCAAAATTAGCAACTTTGAAAAACAAAAGGTATATACATATATATACAAAAATGAAATTGTTTAGACCATACCTTGAAATTATTACAGGAAATATAACAATGAATCAGAAACATTGTTATATTTCCATGATAATTTCAAGGAAAGGTCAAAACAATTTCATATTTGTATATATGATATATACCTTTTGTTTTTCAAAGTTGCTAATTTTGAAATATCCTTTTTCCTCTGTTTTTAAATTAATATTAGAAATTAATGTTTTCGATTCATTTTAAAATATCTTGTTTTTCAAAGTTGCTAATTTTGATATATCCTTTTTCCGCTGTTTTTGCATTAAGAGATGGTATAAATACTGGTTATAAGAGACTGGTTCAATACCTCGCCAGAACTTCTTTTGCAAGAACCTCTTATACAAGATCATCCTCTTCAGAAGGTAAGTATTTTTATTTAAAAGTTTGCCTTTGACTTAGACCTAACTCTAGATAAAAGTAAATCTTCGAAAAATTCACAAGTTTAACATCGAGAAATATAAAAGAATCAATTTAAGGTGGTAAAATTTAATGCAATGTACGACCATTTAGACAATTGTGTAAATGTTTAAAATACGTCTTTTAGAGGTTTAGTAAAGTTCATTGACTTATTATTTTAATATATGCATAACTTTTTTCCTATAACTTTTTATTTTGAAATATTACTGAATTAGTTTCATGTGATATTGAATTCTGTTTTAATAAATTTTGAAGGTAAGTATTTATTACTATTATTATTATTTAATATGTGTGATTATTGATTTTGAGACATTTGCGCTTCACAATGAAAATCTTTGTTAACACATAGTTCTGGGAGTTTAGGATTGTAACAAGATATTCTAGAGTTCGGGAAAACTGAATTTTATAATGAGTCTATTATTAATTTTTTTAAATTTAACAGTTAGACATAAAAAATTGGTAAGATTTGACAATTATTTACGTGGTTTATATCTATCATATGAGAAACAAAATTTTAGAGAGCTATAGAGTTTTCGAGATGCTATATAATTTATTTCTGAATTACGAATAATTTACTTAAAGTCAGCAAAAGTTTATTACTTCACTTACTTGCAGAAATATATCATGTTTTAGATATACTGAAAAGTTCACCAAAATTCATTTTTATAATGAATCTATCATTTTTTAAATTTTAACAGTTAGACAAAATATATTCTGGTACTATAAAATTCTCCTGTAGTAAGTATTAAAATAATTTATAATAAATATCGTTTTTCTTCGTATGACTATATCTAATTGAGATACTTTAATATAAATTAGATTTCAACTCTCAAAAATTCCCAAATGGCCTGCATTAAAATTAATACAGTGTATTATAATATAGTTTTTGATATAGATATTATCTTCGTTTACAATTTTCGGTAATAAACGAGGCCAAACCTAGAAATATAGAAAATCACGAGTTGAAAAAGCAAAAGTTTGCCTTAGACCAAAAGTTTGGCTTAGACATTTTTCTAGATAAAAGTAAATCTTTCAAAAATTCACAAGTTTAACATCAATTTATGAAGGTGGTAGAATTTTAAACTATATTGATGAGTTTATAAAATATGAAACTCAGATGAACCATGTTATTCCACAAACAATTTTATTAGCTTCATTCTATAACTATTGTAGTAAAAAAACCTGTCAATATCTAATGAATTTAAGTATAAATAGAGCTGTAATTTTTTGTTACAATCAACAAAACTTTAATGTTATATTATTTTAAATTGCTGTTTTAAAAATTATTATTATTATTGCAAATCAGCACAATTTAATTTCATAATTAAACTAAATATATTAAACTTTGCCTTAATTAAAATAATTTTATTTTAACAATAAGATTTATGATTAGTATAGCTAAAGAAATTTCGGTGTTATATTATTTGAAATTGTCGTGTTTTAATTTACTCTGACATTAGGATAAATTTGATAGCTAAACACAATATATTAAACTTATTGTTAAAATAAAATTTATTATAAACTGTTCAAATGACTTATAATTTCTTTTTTTTCATCTGTAGATTATTTGCACGGTTTATATGTATCATATGAGAAACAAAATTTTAGGGAGTAGGCGCTAAGTGATAGAGTTTAAAAGTACTATATAACTTATTTCTGAAATATGAAAAATTTTTGCCGACTTTATGTAAATTAATTACTTCACTTACTTGCAGAAATATGTCATGTTGTAGATAAACTGAAGGGAAAAGTTCAGCAAAATTCATTTTTATAACGAATCCATTATTTTTAAAAAGTTAACAGTTAGACATAAGAATTCAGCAATTATTTGTAGGGTTTATATCTATCATGTAAAAAACAAATTTTTAGGAATTACAATCAGAGGTTCATTTTCTTGGAGTTTAATATTCTTTAAACTGTTTCTTAATTATATTTAAATAAATACTCAGTAATATAAATTTAAATGTATAGAAATTAATTAAAATGATAATGTTATTGATAATAAGTTAATATTAAATAAATAAATGTAATCATATTATATATGAATTTTTTACATATATTTAAAACTAATCTAATTGTACATACTATAATATATAACTAATACAGATAGTGTTACAATTTTATTATGTTTTTAGTTAGCTTAATTAAATAAGTTGTTTTTAAAATAAACCACCTTACTGTTGTAAAATTTATTCTTAAAGTTCGTTGATATGTAATAATTTTCATTGAGATGAAATGAGTTTATAAAAAAATGTATATAATCACAGTTTCATTTTATAAATTTAATAACTTTAATTAGAGTTTATCAGTTAAATAAATATTATTTCAAAGAAATTCAAAGTTTAATAAGTTGGATCACACAGTATAAATTTGGTTTGAAGAAAGACCATTTTGTAATATTATTATTATCATTATTGCTACTGTACAATTTGAGTAAAATTCTTGTAATATATCTTTTAATTCTACTTTCATTTCATTATAGTAACTAAATTTTGTAAATTTTAAAAACAAGTTTCATTTCAATTCAATTACAATATAAATTTTTTAAAATTATATTTTTATAGATTTCACATTAACAATTTGATAAAATGGATGAAATAATTGAATATAATAGTGATATAATATCAAAAATAGGAAGACGAGACAACATTTGGTACTGTACATCAATGAACATTCTATATGGTCGGTAAGAAATGTTTATGTATGAAATCTTTTCGTTATTTTCTTATTAAATATAAAATAATATTAATCCTATTTTTTATTTATATAAAATTACAGAATGATATGCCGATAGTTTCCCCTCAGGAACAGGGAATTTTCCTACTGCTAATGAATTCATCACTTTTGATAATTTATCACCACGAGATAAAAAATTTTGTTAAATTTGGAAAATTTTTTACATGAACTGCATTTATCATATAAAAAACATAATTTTGGAAGTTGGGAATGTCATATAGAATTTTATTTAATTTATATAAAAAGTACGATATAATTTATTACAACGGAAAACAAATTGAATTTAATTGTTTAAACTTAACCGAAGCAATATATAACATAAAAAATTCCATCATTTGACATTAAAGTTGGGAGTACCTAAATCCTCAAAAATTGGACATCGAACTTCTTTGGTGTCTAAGATTGGACAATATTAAAAAAAATTGTTATTACCCCAAATATTTTAAAAAGAAATGTTCTTTTTGCGATATTCTATTTTACGGACAATTCTTAATTATACAAGTAAGAAATATAATTTAGATAATTATTATATTGAACTATTTCTGTATTTTACTTTGTCTTATTGCTAAATGTTATTTTAAGTTGTCGCGTTATAATTTATTCTTTATATTAGAACAAATTGTAAAAATTATTAATGCAAATTCATTTTATAATAATAAATTTAATAATTAGAAAGAATATATTAAACTTTGCCTAACTGTTACACTGGTACAAGATTTTACATGAAAACTAAAGAAATGAAGTGAAAAGTTTTCTAAATATGAAAACTAAAAAAACAGGTTGAGTAGTTTTTTGAGAATAGAATTATTTATAATTGTAATTTACCCGAGAAATTTCTGAACTGAAAATAATTTATAATCTGAAAAAAAAATTAAACACCACAAATTATTTGTAATCTTAATTTAATGGACATCTAAAGTTAATTTTGTGATCAAGATTTCTCTTGAAAAATTAATTTACTTAAAATTTAATTGGAATAAAGTTGCCAAATTCCAACCTCTTTCAGATAATTTTATTATCCTCTTCATACATAAGTTAGATATAAAATACCAAGTTAGGTTTTAAAATACCAAAAATTAAAAACCACAACTCTAAGCAAATTACAAGATTACTTAAACTGGAATTTTGTTTCTGGTTACCAAAAACCTGACCAACAATTTATTGACGAGTTCCAAAATATCAAAAATTAAATCGAGAATTATCATCAGCCGTCGCGAAACTTTATTCCTGCACTTACATGCAGAAATATGTCTTACTTTAGATAAACTGAAGAAAACAGTGGAAACACTTAAATAAACTGTAACCTAAAAACCTTTTCAAAATAATTTCAATGTTATATTATTTTGTGTACCTGAATATCAATCAAGAAAATTAATTTCAGTATTGACAATAAAACTATTACACGACAAATTATTTATATCCTGAAAAATTATTTGTGATCTTAATTTACTCGAAATGTACTTAAATTATAAAAATGTATTAATTAAATTAAATAATAATTTGTAATCTTACTCGAAAAATTAATTTTGTGAATTTCATGAGCTGTATTTATCATACAAAAAATATAATTTTGGATGTTGGAAATTTTCATAGTAAGGTATATGAAATTTTATTTAATTTATATAAAAAGTACGATATAATACAAGAGAGGGCAAATTTAATTTTTTAAACTTAACCGAAACAATATATAACATAAAAAGTTCCATCATTTGACATTGAAAAGTTGGGAGTACCTAAATCCTCAAATATTGGCAAAAAATGGACAGATAGAAATTTTTATTCTCTTAATGCAAATACAATTATTTAGACATCGAACTTCTTTGGATGTCTAAGATTGGATAATATTTTAAAAAATTGTTATTACCACAAATATTTTAAAAAGAAATGTTCTTTTTGCAATATTCTATCTTACGAACAATTCTTAAACAAAAAATAGCTATTTTCAAAATGAATACATTGTATAGGTATTTAATAAATAAGTAAGAAATATAATTTAAATAATTATTATATTGAACTATTTCTGTATTAGAACAAATTGTAAAAATTATTAATGCAAATTAATTTAATAATTAGAAAGAATATATTAAACTTTGCCTTACTGTTATATTATTATTTCAAGTTGTCCCGTTTTAATTTACTTTCTATATTAGAACAAATTGTAAAATTTATTATTGCAAATTAATAATTAGAAAGAATATATTAAACTTTGTCTTTTTGTTATAACATTATTTCAAATTGTTGTGTTTTAATTTACTCGACAAATTTTTATTTTAAAAATTACCAATGCAACTTATTTTCTAATAATAAAATATTATTTCAAATTGTCATGTTTTAAATTTACTGAAATATTCTCAACCGCGATATTTTTAAATTTAAGTAAAAATAAAAAGTAATTTTTCATTAGAAGTTTCAACACGATGAATTGCAAGTATATATCTAGTTGATATATTTTAAAAAGAAATTTAGTTACCAGCCTGCAAAAATTGAATCATTTTAACTTACTCAATAAATTTTTATCCATTTAATAATTAATACAGAAACTTTACCTTATTGTCAAAATAAAATGAATTTAATTCAAATTTGTAATTAGAAAATTAATTTTGTGATCAAATATTGTTAAAATAAAATTAATTTAATTCAAATTTATAAAAACATTTAATAATTAATTTAAATTTGTGATCAGTATGTCTCATGAAATTAATTTTGTGATCAGTGCTACTCAAACCACTACTACTAGTACAACTAAAAATTGCGTTTCAAACACTTTTTGCAGTTTGGACCCCAATCACCGCGGGTTAACGGTGCTCCACTGTACTGTAAAAATTGTAAACATAGTGCAAATACCTGTTAACAGTTGTAAAACTAGGAACAATGGCGCCAAGGGGGCCTTCAGGCTTATAAAACTTCGGTAGGCCGTGCCGCGGTCACGTGACCCGCGGCCGGCTCGCCATTGGCCGCGCGAGGGGCCCGCTTCAACTTCGCAGCAGAGATGGGGCCGCATGGTCGGGCACGCTGCATCTCTGGCAGAGGTGAGGCCGCGTGGACGGCCTGTCATGCGCAGTGTGTTCTTCGGGCTTGCATGCCTGAAATATGAGTTTTGAATAGGTTCTGGCAGAGCGAGCTGGCGGCCGGGTGCGTACAGAAGTGGACCGGCGCCTGCCAGGACGGGGGTTCGAGTTCCCACTCAGGTAAGAGGTGTAATAGTAATAGATACTTGTATTTACAGGCAACAGATGGCGACTCCGGAGGACTGCAGGTGGGAGACTTGGCCTGTGGGCCGCGTGCGAGGAGGAGACAGCGGCAGCGGCGCGGACAGGAGGGGGAGGTGTGTGGCGGGCTAGGAAAGGGGGGCACGCTTTTTTTAAACACAGAGGTGGAAAAAGCGGGAAAAAAATATTGGGTCACGTAACCCGGCTTTTTTGCACGCGAACCCGCATGACGTAGGCGCATCTTTTGAGGGCTATATATCGTGAACGCGCACATATACAGGTATGGTTCTTTTGACTTTTTTGCTCCTGCAGGGGGGTCGACAATTTGCCCCACCCCCGTCATTCGGATCTACAATCTTGCATTTTAACCTTTGTATTAAATCATGAGCATATAAATTTTTTCCCTGTAAACATATATTAAATTTGTTAAAATGTGTGAAAATATCCACAGAAAATGCTAAATCACAAATCCAATTTGGGTCTGATAATTTAGGAAAATCCTCATTTTCTTTAAGTGTTAAAAATATTTTTATTTCTTCTTGAAGATCCCACACACGTCTTAAAACTTTTCCCGAGCTTAACCAATGAATTTTGTTGTAATATGGTACAGTACATCTAAATAAGTGGTATTTAATTTTTCAAGGAGTGCAATAAATTGCTTGTGTTTTAATCGTTTTGATTGAAGGAAATTCACTAATTTCACAATTACGTTTATAACATGATTGATTTTTAAAACATTTTTGCATAATATGTATTGGTGAATAATGCAGTGTATGGGTACCAATTTTTTCCAGTCAATATTATATTTCAAAATACATTTTTCAATCTCTTGGAAAAGATCTCCCTTTGTTGTATCTTTCATAGGAACAATTGACAACAATTCTTCTGAAATTTAAAAATCTTCATTGATAGTTCTGATAAAAATTAATAACTGAGCAGTATCCTTTACATCGCAACTTTTTTAAGAGCTATTGCATAAAAATGGACCAATTCTATATTATTCAGTATCTGCTCATTTAAATTAGCATTCATATCTCTATTCTTCTGGCAATAGTTTGTCGAGAAAGACTTATATTTTCAAATTTATGTTTAGTTTCAGGAGACATTACATCACAAACATTCAGCATGCTTATTTTTACAAATTCTCCTTCAGCAAAAGGTTTTCCACATTGAGCAGTCCGTTTTGCTACTATCAAACTTGCTTCAGTAGCAGATTCTTGTAATCGATTTTGCTGTGTAAATACATTTTGCTGCCGGGTGAATTTTACCATGAGATCTATGGCTTGTTTTTTTCTGCTTTCTTCATTTAAATTTTGTGCGTAAGTTGCATGTTTCATTTCAAAATGTCTTCTTAAGTTGTATTCTTTTAAAACGGCTACACTAGAATTGCAAATAAGACAAACTGCCTTATTATTGTACTGTACACAGTAAAAAAAATATTTCCACTCCATTCATCATTAAATATACGGCACTGAAGATCAATTTTTTGTTTTTTGGAAGCCATCCATAGAATGAAAACATTTTCTAATATACAATATTATTTTAATTAAAATATAATTACATACTGCATAAATATCCAAACTGTATCGCAATCAATTGAAACAATGTTTAATTTATAGAATAAGCTTGAAGGGGTTGTATCACAAATAAAACAATTATTTCATTTTACAAACAGTCTGGACATCTTTTCAGTCATCAACTGCCACAATGCCATACTTGTACATGACTATGAAAATAACAAATTGCTTGGCCTTGAGTATGCACTGGCAAACTGCACCTACAAGAGTGGGGTTTCACATCGCCACTAAACGTCAAACAGTTCATATCGAGTACAGATGTAGGTTGTTTTTGAATAATAACAATTTTTATGGTTTATAAAATATATTAGGTTGAGTCATAAATAAGTTCCGTTTTCTAAACTGAAATTTATTTGCCAATAAAATGTACAAAAATAGACTTTAATCTAACACACATTCACCATCATTATTAATGACTTCTTGCCATTTTTCGGGCAACTTGTCAATTCTCCTTGCATAAAATTCTGGTGGTTTCGAATAAAAAAACTCCTGGATGAACTCCTGGACTTGGTCATCATTTTGGAAGCATTGCCCTTGTAAAGCATCCTGCAGTGCCCGAAAAAGATGGAAATCTGTTGGTGCCAGGTCCGGTGAATATGGTGGATGAGGCAAAACAGACCAGCCAAACTCCAAAATTTTTTCTTGTGTAATCTTCGCTGTGTGTGGCCTTGCATTGTCATGCAATAAGGTGATCTTTTTTCTGTTAACAAGTGCAGGACGCTTTTCACGAAGTTTTAGCCGAAGTTGTTCTAACTGTTGTATGTATACATTTGCAGTAACAGTTTCATTGCGTGGCAACAACTCAAAATGGATAATTCCTCGACAATCCCACCATACACATAACAAAATTTTCCTTCCATGCACACTGGGCTTAGGGTCTGGTTGTGGCTGATAATTTTTGTCAACCCATTGTCTTTTTCGAATAACATTTTCGTATGTGATCCACTTTTCATCTCCCGTAACAATTTTATCCAAAAAAGATTCCTTTTTTGCCAAGAAAGCAAGGTAGCAGCTATCGACCTTCTGTCAGCTTTATTCCGTTCACTGAGGTTATGTGGAACCCAAACTCCCAGCTTGCTTACTTTTCCTAGTTTTTGGAGGTGACGATTGATGGTTGATTGGGATGTGTGCAGTTTCTCTGCTAACTCTCTCATCGTTTGCCATGGATTCTGCTCAATCAGGACCTTTAAAACGTCGTCGTCAAAGTCTGAGGAGCGGCCTGGTCTTTCTTCATCTTTTAAGCAGAAATCACCAGAATGAAATTTTGTAAACCACTTTCGAACTGCTCTGTCTGAAATTACACCACTGCCGTAGACATTGCAAATCTTTTTTGCTGTTTCTGTAGCGTTATTGCCGAGTTTAAACTCCCACAACATGATATGGCGTACATGCACTTTCAAATGTTCCATTTTAAATGAATTCAAAAATAATTTTTTATTACATTATTGACACTTCAGTGTTAAAATTTACATTTATAGACTATTTGCTAATAGCCACTAATAAAACTCAGTTGAAGCAACACAACATCTGGCAAGTATTTGACAGTCATTTACACTTACTCGCTAACGGAACTTATTTATGACTCAACCCAATATATATACTAGCGGGTGGGCCTGGCGTTGCTCAGGCAAAAGTAACAATACCGAAGATTAAGATTATTACCTTACCCGTTTTCACAGAATGCAAGAATTGGGTCCTCCCTGTTTCCAGACTAATTACAGTGTTTTTAGATAGGTCTAAAAATATGTTCGATTTCCCGCAAAAACGAAAAAAAACTGCATCTGCGTCTTGTACGTCGCTTTCTCTTAACACTTCATTGTTACGTAACACTTCCATCAACGATGGAAGTGTTAAGACTTAATCCTGCCCTCTTCCCCGTGGGGAGGAATTTCGAAAAATCCCTTCTTAGTGTGCGTTCTCGTGACGTACCCTAACTATGTACCAAATTTCAACTTTCAACTCCTAATCGTTTGTGCTCTTAACATTTCCATTGTTACGTAACACTTCCATTGTTGACTCTTCCATTCTTAACGCTTCCATTGTTGACACTTCCATTGTTATTTAGCACTTACATTGTTACTTAACATTTCCATTGTTGATGGAAGTGTTAAGACTTAATCCTGTCCCTCCCCCCGTGGAGAGGAATTTCGAAAAATCCCTTCTTAGTGTGCGTTCTCGTGACGTACCCTAACTGTGTACCAAATTTCAACTTTCAACTCCTAACTGTTTGGGCTCTGCGCTGATTATTATTATTATTATTATTATTATTATTATTATTATTATTATTATCATCAACTCGTCTCGATTTATATATATATATATATATATATATATAGATATGTATGTTTAAATATATTAGTATTAAATTTTTAGCGAAGCACATGAATGATTAAGTTAAATTGAATATCACCTGTATATTTTGAATTACTGTCTAACATAATTTTATGATAAATATTAATATTTTAAAATTATCATTTTTTTTAATTTTGGCACTATCGCACAGACAAGTACAAAAATTGTAAATCTCTACAAAGGATTTTTTTAAAATAAAGAAGTATCACAAATCAATTCTACCAATTATTGGAAGTTAAGTAGCTAATATTGAAAAATTAATCGCGGGCCGCATAAACTTATTATGTGGGCAGGATGTGGCCCGCAGGCCATGTGTTGGCCACCCGAGTTTAGGGGGTACGACTGTTTGAGAGGATTTTTTCATAAAATTAATCAAATCTAGACTAATTTCACAGGAACATTTCCAAAACACATATAATTTGTTGGAAATGATCGATATAAAATATGCTATAAACAAAAAATTGTTGGAATACTTACCGAGTGTACCTTGTTCAAAGACACCTTTAATGTTCTACAAACTCCCCGTGTTAATCTTGTAAATAACAAAACAATTTTTAAAAACTAAAGTAATAAATAATCGAATTACTTTAAAATTCAGATAAAATTCCTATAATCCATAAATTATTAAATAATTATACCATTTGGGTTAATGTTACCTTAGGTTCCAAGATGGTGGTGTTTCCGGTAATCTCGAATCAGTGAGTTGCGAGGTAATGATAGAGGGAGCTTTATGATAATAGAGTGACGAAATATGTAAATATGTTTAACATGATGTAAAATGTGATTGTAACTGAATATGCAAATTTATAAGTTATGACATTTTAGTTGGAAGTTTATTGTGGAAATATGCAAATTAACCAATAGTATTGTGACCATGAGTTTTGCAGACTTAAATTCAGATGAATTTTGGTCAGGTTGTACTACCCGCAATTTCTATCAGCTAATGGAAAACGAATATTTGGAATTAGGATTGGAACATGCTATTGATAATGCTTTTAAATTTGCTGTAAAACTAGGAATACAACAAATTGAGTCAGTGTGTACCTCGTGTGCAAATACATCTAAACTATATTATAGAAGTGACTGAAAATCTTGTTTTCTAAGCTGTAGTAAATGCGGAACTAAGTTATGAAGGAACATTTAAGAGTAAATTTGGCCGTATTTCTTGGGGATGTATTTTGTCATTCATTTGGCACTACATTTGTCTTGAATGTATGGCAACAAATTTGGCTATTGTGGCAGGGATAGCATTGATTGGTCAAATCATATACGATTAGTGATGCTTATAGCATTGAATAACATGACGTCCTTTAATATAGGAGGGCCAAGCAAAACTATCGAAATAGATGAAACTGTAATATGCAAACGCAAGTATGAAAAAGGTCGTATATTGAAATCTACGAAATTGGTTGTAGGGGGAATATGCAGGGAGGATAAAAATTGCTTTATTTGTCAGGTTAACGATAGATCAGAAACTACTCTAAATTGGGTAGTGTATAAATATGTAAATTCTGGAAGTATAATAATAACTGATGAATGGAAGGGATATAATTACATAGACGACATTGAAGGAATAAATATTGAACATAGAACAGTTAACCATTCAAAAAAGTAAATCCAAAAACAGTCGACCATACTCAAAATATTGAACGGTTATGGGGATATTTAAAAAGTAAAAAACACCTGCCAAAGCATTACACAAATGATATATCTGATTCATACATGTATTTGTTTATGTATAAAAAGTTCATGAATTGGCCTATTAGAAAACCAGGAGAAAGATTCCAAAGTTTTGTAAAACATTTGACTATGATATATCCAGGGACTGGAAAAACACCGAAATGGCTTGAACCAGAATCTGTTCTGTCTGCACCACTTCCAAATATTAATAAGAAGAAAACACTGAAAACAGAGAGGAAAAAGGAAAAGGCAACAACAAATTTGAATACAAAGACAAAGAAAAAATCGTTTACAAGTGTAGCAGAAACGACAAGATCGGGGAAGAAAAGACCTGCAACAAGTGAAGTGGAATCTAACAAGCTAGGGGAAAAATGTAGGATCTAAAAAAAAAATAAAGCATTAACGTGAGTAATGTTTTGATTAATTTACTATAGTAGTTTATTATAGTTTGGGAATCAGGTGATCTCCAATTGAAATATTGCTAACCACGCAGCCTCTAGACTAATCCCAAATGGTGACCGAAAATGCTGCCATCTTGGAACCTAAGGTAACATTAACCTATCTAAACACTAACATATAAATTTGTTTTCTAAATATACAAAAAAATATGATTTTATTTTTCCACTAAAGTTATTTAACAATATTATACATATAATTTATGTAAGATATGTGAGTAATTTCATATAAAGACTTTTGTTAGGAAATAAAATGTTTTAATTAACCCTTCGTCACGCGCGCGCTCAGTCAAATCGAAATCACGCGCGCTCGGTCAATTCGGCACCAATTTAAAAAATTAATTAATAAAAATTTAACATCGGAAAACGGTTATTTTTACTTTAATCCAGTTTACTAATATGTTTGTAATCGAATTCAGTCAAAAAAGTTTTAATTTCATCATAATTTATTGATGATTTTAATTTTTTAATATTAGAAGGTAATTAGCATAAATTACAAAGTGTCGTGTTTCATCTTCGCTCCCGTTCAAGTTTATTGCTCTAGGCACGCGCCGATGTTTGTTTTTAGTTCTACTGGTGATTAGGCTTTTATTTCAACCTCGTCCGTTTTGGTTACAGAAGATGGGGAGACGGGCGTCACGTGATCGCTTACCTCACATTTTACCACAGAAATTACCTTACCTTGAAAGTTTTATTTTTTTTCTCGATTTTAATTATTATTAACTATCTTTCTTTGATGGATTCTCATACTTATATGTGTTATGAAGTTGCAGATATTTTTTTTATTAAGTTTTACAAATTTATGTTTTTTTCTTCGATTTTTATATATAAAATATACGAAAATTCAAATATTTATTAAAATTTATCAGAAATGCTGAACTATAAGTACAGTGTGTTTTACAATACTATTGCGAACAGATATCGTCAATTATTTTATAAACATATTTATAATTTTAATTTTTATAAATTATTTAAATTGATGCAACGCGACGCGCTCAGAATCAATTAATTACTGTCGCGCGTTACTTAAGATGGCGATGGGACTCGATTCAATTACTTCTTCATTTCAGATGTTAATTAAAGAGTGTTATTTTAATATAATATTAAATAGTGTATGTTTATTATAATTAATAAATCTATATAGGAATAATATATATTAATTACTGATTGTATTTAAAAAATAAAAAAACGGAACAAAAATATAATAGAAAAAAAAATGTTTATACTACACGAAAATGTTTTTTACATCTATTCTATTAGATCTATAATAATCCTAACGATGGTGGACTTCACGCCGATCTCTGAATAAGCAAGAGACCAGATAATTGACATCCAGGCGTTAAGTGTCGCCTGGATGTCAATTATCTCGTCTCTTGCTTACATCTATTCTACTTTCAATACAAGAGTTATATAAATAATAATTAAGATAAACAGCATAAATTGGTAATACAAATAAAATTATATTATATATTATTTATTTATACATTTAAATATTCATTTCTATTATTCGTTTATACATTTTACATTATACAATGCTAAAATTTTATGTACATCTTGTATTGCAAGAATTATAATTAACGTATGCAAAAAAAGTTAATTTTTTATTTTCTGGGTTAGGCATAAGGGGTTGCTTTCAGTGACTTGCAAACAGGATTTTTTAGATGCAGTATTCAACAAATAAACAACTTTTATTGATATATATATCTATAAATATCGTTCATTTGTTGGACACTATTCAAAAGGTCCTGTTTGCAAGTCACTGAAAGCAACCCCTTATGCCTAACCCAGAAAATAAAAGAAATACAGAAAAATAGGTAATATAAAAAATGAATACGTTCATATAGTATTAACTTTCTAATTCTATTGTTCTTTCTGAACTTTCTATACATGACTTACATAAATTATGTGAGTGCTCACCACAAATGTATTTATTACATCGAAAACATTTATTTGTCGTCTTTCTGCCCTTTTTATAACCGCAATCAGAACAGGATGATCGCTTCCGTGATGTTGATGCTGCAGATGTGGATGCCGCAGATGTGGATGCTACTGATGTTGATGCCGGTGATGTCCCTGTTGATGCTGTTGTTGATTCTGATTCCGATTCTGATGTTTCATGTTGCAATTTAGAGAATTGAAGGGCTGCCGTTCTAATGTTTCTGGGTAAATTTTCTTTTTGTGCACGTAATTTTAATTGCGGAGTCATTAGTTCGATCGATAGCAGTTTCATGAAGTGTCTTCTGCGTTGATTTTGTGGAAGTTTATTATTCAGATAATAAATGACATGAGAATTTACGGCCGAAATATTTAGCAAACTATAAAAAATAACAAGGGGCCAGCGTCGGCAGTATCTTGCGCAATTATAACGTGACGCCAGTTTATCAACAACGTCGACGCCTCCCTTTGTAAGATTGTAAAACGTTACGATTTCGGGTTTGTTTTTTTCCTCGGTTGAAGAATCAATGCTATTGTTGTGGTGTAAAGTTGATAGTAAGAGAGTTACTTTATTTCTTTTGGGAGAATATGAAACTAAAGTACACTTTTTTTGGAATCCAAACATGCTACTGAATACAGTTCTGTTTCTCGAAGTAATGAACTCTGGCGGTATTTCTCTTTTATTTTTTTTTAAAGTACCGACTGACGTCAGCTTTATGTCTAATAATTTTAATGCAAGTTCGTAACTCGTAAACCAATTATCAAATGTTATATTCCTTCCAGAGCCTGCTACGGGTTTACATAATCTTAACACAACATCTTTAGGAGAATTACTTGTGAAATATTGGCCCTGCGGTTGCATTCCCGCATATACTTCTAAGTTGCTACTATAAAAAGTCCTTGAATCTGTCAAGGCAAAAATTTTTATCCCATATTTTGACGGCTTGCTTGGAATATATTGCCGGAATTGGCATCTGCCCTTAAATGCCTCCAACATCTCGTCTATAGTTAAATATTCCGATGGGCAATAATTCTTTTGGCAATTAGTAACAAATTTCTCAAAAAAATCTCGCACCGCAGCGAGTTTGTCAGTATTACGACGATCATTTCTAGTAGCTTTATCGTCAAATCTTAATGCTCTTATTAGAAAACTAAATCTTTTCTCTGACATCACAGGTTTTATAATTTCTATTCCGAAACCATCGGAGGTCCAAATATCTCGTAAATTTACTGTATTTAATTTCATCACCGCACATGCAAACAATATTCCTATAAAAGCTTTTATTTCACAAATATTTGTTGAGATGGCATCACGCTCGCAGCTAAATTTTTCTTTTATTCTCTCTATATACTTATTTGTATTTTCGACAATATGATTTAATATATCGTCATCAAAAAATAACTTCCAGCATTCCGAAGGTGTTTTGACGAACTTTGCTCTTCCATTTGGGCCAGGCAAATGAGTTATAATATTTTCTTTCTCTCTCCTCTGAGTTTGAAGGGGCATTTCCTTATTCCACCTAGTTACACGGTCTTTACCCATAAAAAATGAACCAGAAGTACTAACCTCGTCTAGGTCTGAACAAGATTGTTCAGATTCAGAGTCCGATTTTCGCTGCTCCAAAATATCATCCTCTTCCTCCGAAGAAAAAACATCATCATCATCTTCAATCATCTCTGTTATCTCCGAAGATGAAAGCAAGTAAAAATTACTTTTATCCATAGCGCTGTTTTAACACAATCGTAAAAAAGAAGAACTATACTCGAAACCAACAACAGCAACAAAAACAATGACGAGCTAATGCGAAAAAACTGCACTTATATAGTATCAGAGTAAAAAGTCACGTGACAGAGAAGGGAGAGGACTAAAATTTACCAAATATGGAAATATGTGAATAGGGTTCCTTATTTGGTAAATTTTTTGTAAGCTCCCTTTTCTGTCACGTGACTCAATAATTACTGCCCTAGACCAAGCCTAACCTTGTTTGGGAATCGAAGTTTTAATTCAAAAAAATACAATTTGACAGGAGATTGATTTATTTTATTTATTTGTAGTTTGGTATCATCTTACGAAGTTTTATGACAGTAGTTCCAATAAAATTTTTATTTATTTAAGTAATTATAATTATTATTTTACCTATCATTCAGTGTTTTTACGGCAAAAATTGAAAATTTTAAAACATTCCATTTCTGGATTCATCTGAAGACAGGTACTAGAGTTATACCATTTATTTGAAAGTTTATTTACATTCTTAGAACAATAATACATATTTGAAAAGACGGCAAACAAAAAAAAAAACCCTCATAAAACCCATATGATCTATAAGTATTAAACCAACAGCAATAAAAGAATATTCCAATTCATGAAAGACAAAATATAGGGGAAAAAATGTATTTTATAAAACTTAACATTTTCGATCCTACATTTTTATGTGCATAGTTCATATGTATTTTACAAGCGATTTTTTATATCGTCTATTGAAATGTGTACTATTGTACATGTGAGATTCCAGACAGGGTCCAAATACCTCGCAAAACGTAAGAGAAATAGAAAAATTTCTCTAGAAAAAGGACTGTGTAACATCAATATGTCGTGAAGGTACGAAATAAACAACGTAAGTCGCAGGTGTGACTTGATCATAGGTGTTAAATGTCAAACAAAAAGATTGAACTTCGACTTGGACGCTCGTATCAACGACAAAATTTATAATAAAAACGCAAAAACAGCCATGGCCGGGAGAGAAAGAAAAGAACAATCGCGTGAATCGAGTCATAAAAATGTCATTACATCCATACGATTTCTCTACTATCTAACAGAATAAAATACTCGTTGGTGTTAATAAAAAAAGGAAATTTATATTATATTTTCTGTAATTGTGAATTTGTAAATTCAAAAATTAAACTTAAAGACAACATCAACTCACTATAACATTAATTTATATTCTACATTTTGACATCAAGATTTGTTTAAATTTCACGAAGATTCGTTAATTATTTTCTAACCTCAGAACGTAGGTAAAGCTTGTTTTTCTCTAGCAAAAATGAATAGACTCGCTAGTCCTCAAACTGTCAAAAAGAAGAAACTACTAATCGCATTTATTACTTTGTTTTCAAAAACTCCCTCTTTCCTATCAGCTGATAGTTTAAAATGAGCTTAACAAATTGTTTACTTTCACTTAGAAAAATAGTGAATGAAATGTCATAAAACTTTATATAAAACATTTAAAAATACCAATGCGAAAAAATTTAAATTATTTCTTGACTCAAATTTCAAAGTTTATTACGAAGTAAAATTAACACTATTAAAATACACGACCATCATAAACAAAGAAGCGCGCGCGCGCGCCACCGCTGCGCCTATTTCTTCAGTAA
>NW_027122662.1:0-7396 GCF_030686945.1 Centruroides vittatus | reverse complement strand
CGGGACATTCCAATTTTCAACACCAGTGTTGAGTGTTGAAGTCAACAGTTTGACGTCATCAACGACGTTCCAAGTCGACTACAAAGTGCTTAGTTCCCATGATTCCATTCTCAGCAAGATGGAGGACAAGTATATCATTTCTTCTGCTGTTACAGCATTTTGCAATATTTTTAATGACAATGCGATGATTTCATATAAGAGGAAAATGAAACACGACGACGACGAACTGCTACATGTAAATTTAGCAGCTATGGAAGAAAATAAAAAGAGAAAGAAGGCCAAAATAATAGGTTATGTAGAAGAGGTAGTTCCTTTGTATTCCATGGAAGATTTTAAATCTCACTTTCGTTTGAATCGTTCAACAGTTGAGGTATGTAAAAGTGCTTAAATTATAATTATCTGTTTAGTTTGTCAAATCTTTTACTGTAATTATATTCACAAAGGATAGAAGTGTTTAATTTTAAAAAATTTAATTGTTTCAAAACTTATATATATATATAAAATTTATATATATAATTTTACCTAAGATATTTCGCTTATGTGGCAAAAGAAACGATACTTAAGCAGCAGTCATCATTTAAGAAATTTTATTTTTTATTTCAGCATTTGATGCAGATGATTATTTCGAAGCCTAATAAAAGAAAGCCATCAATGAAAAGAGAAGATTCCATATTACTATCGTTATGGTTGATTGGCAATCAAGAATCTTTTCGAGGTGTAGCTGACAGATTTGGCATTGGACAGGGCCATGCTCACAGAGAATTTATTGCATTCTGTAAGGATATAATGGAAATAACAGAGAGAGTTATCCAGTGGCCTACAGGAGGAGAAATTGAAAAAACTGTTAGCGAATTTAATGAACTAAGAGGGTCCAACAGTTTTCCCGGAGTTTTAGGCTGTATCGATGGAACTCATATTCCATTTACAGCCCCCAAAAATGAAAAGGTTGCACATTTTAATAGAAAAAATTTCACTTCCGTCATTCTACAGGCTGTATGTGACGCAAAATTAAAATTTATAGATGTCTTTGCTGGTTGGCCAGGCTCATCAAATGATGCCAGAGTTTTCCAAAGAAGTCCTCTCTTTCTAAAAATGAAACATAATCCTGAGATGATTTCAGAAAATTATCATTTATTAGGTGATAGTGCATATCCATTATCCAAAAAATTATTAACTCCTTATCGTGATAATGGACACTTAAACTATATTAAAAAATATTATAATAAAATTCTTAGTTCAACTAGAATTGTTATTGAACAAGCATTTGGACAATTATTTGGAAGATTTAGAAGGCTAAAACATCTACATATGTTTCGAAGGGATTTGATTCCAGAAGTAATTATTACTGGATGTGTATTGCACAATTTGTGCATTTTATACAATGATATACCTCCAGATGCTTGTTCTATAAATGATAATTTTCAAACCAGTTCTCCGAATTTTGGAGAAGAATATCGAGATGGAATTAGCAAAAGAGAGAAAATTGCTAATAAAATATATGCCCATCATAATGGTTAAAAATTATCTACTTTTATTATTTTTTTCTGCTAATACCTTAAAATCAAGTTTGTAATTATTGTTGTCTGCTATTATGTTGTGAATTTTTAATCACATTGATACCATGTTCATCTGCATTTATAATACTGTATATAATTTAAAATTTTATTAAATATTTGAACCAGTCTTAGGAAATGTATTAATCATGTATTTAACATTTTGTTATTACTTTTAGTTATTTGTAATTGTGAGTTACATAATTCTAATAAACTTTGTTCATTATTGAAAGTGCTTTGATTTTTTGAATAGATGTATTTTGGTAAATCTTAAATACATTTATTAGTAGTCATCAAAACAAAAAAAATTTTATTAAAATATTTAAACATTTTACATTTTATTTTCGGCCAATTTCAACAAGACATCCGTTAAGTTTTGCATGGCTTTTAGTTTTTCTTCTTCTATTTTTTTTAAATCGTTCCATCGTTGTTGTTCAACTTCTGCTTTCCTTTTGTCTTCTATTTTTTTTTCTTCTAAATACTTTTTAAACCACAATGGTGGTTCATCATCAGTTCTTCTCTTTTTTCTTGGTCTTTCTGTAGATTCTGCTTCTTCCCTTTGGGAATTTGAGGTACTTGGAGCAATTAAATTTTCATTTTCACAAAAATTTTCAGAGGTGGCACCTGGCAAAGAACTTCGAAGGTAATTACCGGGGGGGTTCACATTTGACCTATTTCCATAAACTTCGTGAAATTTATGGAAATATTCCCATTTTGTGGCACCACCACCAGACTGTTTTGATCTGTCTACATTTTTCCTGTACGTACACATTAAATTTCGCCATTTAGAATGGCATTCTGTAGACTGGAATGCGTACCCACTTTCTTTAAGACAATCGGAAATTCTTTGCCACAATTTAGATTTTTGGATTGGTTTGAGGAATTCCTCCTCCATTTCCAATCTTGTTTCTACTAGGAGTAATGTCGCTTGGCGAGTCCATTCATTAGCTTAAAAATTAAAAAAAAAAATCTTTATTTTGAATTCTTTTATAGTTTGCTATAATTTATTATTTACACAAAATCTTTAACATGATATCTGATATAATATACATAATACTGCATACAGTTTTGGTATTGTCAAGAAAATTTTTTTGAACTATTTAAAAAGAATTAATAATTATAAATTTCAACAGAATGTTCCCATTCATTCATTAAAATAAATATCAAAAAATTAATTTATGAACACTTATTCTAATAAATATATATTGTCTATATTTAATATAAAGCTGTTATTTATGTTTACTTGTTCAATTTAAATTGCATTAATTAAAAGAAAATCTCAATATATAATAATTACAAAGTATCCTTACTGTATATTATTATTTAATATATACTTACCAATTTTTTCTGTTCCAGAAAGTTGTACAGACTGTACATTCATTTCTGATCTTTCAGAAGTTGTTTGTTCTATCATTAAATATATATGTAAAAAATTAAATAGAGGAATTTTATTAAAATTTATAAAAACAATAATTATCTATTTGGTTAAATACATTTAATTTGTTATTAATATAAAATATGTACAGTACCTGTAGATGCTGAACGCTTCTGATTCTCAGATCGAAGTTTATTTATGTATTCTAGTAAATAATTGTGATCTGACAAAAACAATGAAAAATAAATTTATTGCTTACTTGAAATGATATTCAATTTTTTTTAAATCTTACCTTCCGTCATCATTTTCGCTTGTTTTTCATCAACTATAAAGTGATAAGTTTCGTTGTCCACAGTAACGTGCATCTCCTGCATTGTCGCCATTTTTTATTCAAACGTCGCTCCAATTACCCACAATTCATTGGAAAGTAGCAGTCAACATATCTGTTGAGTGCTGAGTGCGTTGAGTCAGCGCTGACAACAGCGCTACCTCAACGTTGAAAAAAGGAACGAATTTTAACGAACGTTGAGATCAGCGCTGAGTCAGCGTTGGAAATTGGAATGTCCCGAAATGCAATGCTTGATGGTGGATTGGATCCAGCATCCAAAGAGTAGATTCTCACACAGAGCCATAAACAATGCACCCGTAATCCAGCTTTGAGAGGACAAGTGCCCTATAAATCCTGAGCATCGAAAGTTTGTCTGTTTCCCAGGATAAGCAGCATAATACCTTTAAAAGGTTCAGGGATTTTAAACATCTACTCTTCAAATTGTGCAAATGTGGCAAGAACGTCAGTTTTTGATCAAGTAAAACACCCAAAAACTTCACCTCATTGACCATTGGAATTTTAACTCCATTTAGGTGAATTTCAGGGTCCAGGTGCAAACCACGCCTTCGGCAAAAGTGGATGAACGAGGTCTTCTCTGCGTTAAAAGTAAAACCATTGGTCTTGGACCAATTGTCTGTGCGATTTAGCGAGGTGTGCAGTTGTCTCTTGATGAAACTCGTGTTACTAGACTGGCAGGAGATCTGAAAGTCATCCACATACAGAGAGTGTTTCACACCAGGAGGAAGACAGTTAGCTATGCTGTTAATTTTAATTTGGAACAGAGTCACACTCAAAATACAACCTTGAGAAACACCTTCTTGTGTGAAAGTCTTAGATAAAGTGGTGCCCATCCTGACTTGGAATCTTCAATTCTGTATGAAGTTTTTTTATAAAAATTGGCAAATTACCCCGTAATCAGAATTCATGTAAATCACGGAGTATCCCATATCACCAGCAGCAATCGTAGGCCTTCTCTATATCAAAGAACACAGACACTAAGTGCTGTTGTTTAACAAATGCTTCGCATATGGATGTTTCAAGGTTTACTAAATTGTCCTTGGTACTTCTGTTCCTACAAAATCCACTCTGATGTGGTGAAGTAATCCTTTTTCTTTAAGAGAAACATCAGATGTTTGTTTACCATTCTCTCAAAAAGTTTACAGAGACAACTTATAAGAGAGATTGCTCTGTAATTAGAGGGATTCTTACAGTCTTTACCTGGCTTGGGAATGGGAATAATGATAGATAGCCTCCAAGAGTCAGGAAAGCTACGCTCTGCCCATATTCTGTTAAACAGATTCAGAAGATTATCAAGGGAATTATCTGACAGATTTTTGAAAAAGCGTGCACCCCCCTCCTCTCCACACTGCTGCCACTGTCTCCCCCTTGCACACTGCCCATGGGCCAGGTCTCCCGCCTGCAGTCGTCCGGAGTCGTCATCTGTTGCCTGTAAATACAAGTATCTATTATTATTACACCTCTTACCTGAGCAGGGACTCAAACCCCCATTCTGGCATGTGCCAGTCCACTTCTCTCCACACCCACCCACCAGCTCACTCTGCCAGAACCTATTCAGAACTCATATTTCAGGCATGTGAGCATGAGGAATGCACTGCACATGACAGGCCATCCACACAGCCCCACCTCAACCACGAAGTTGAAGTGGGCCCCTCGCACAGCCAATGGCGAGCCGGCTGCGGGTCACTTGACCGTGGCACCACCTCCCAAAGTTTTATAAGCAGACAGAAAATTTGGAGAATTTTTTGGGATGACTTTTCTTTTTCACTTTAATCTTTTTTCAGTTGACTAAAGCAGTTGACAATTTGACATGACAGAATGTGTGAAATATCATTTAAACATGGTGAATTTCAGAATTGTTCATTAAAAAATTATTCCTATTTCTAAGTGACAACTTAACATGTTACTTTGCTTTCAAGACTCCAAACTGATAAGGCTACCAGCATCTGCACTAATTAGTAAGTAAAGCTGGTGGCAATAAATAATTTAAGTGGCAAAAAAAATTAAACACTGACAAAACGACTTTTTTAACTTTCCAGAGAAACTAACTGAATTCGAACAGAAAGAGTCTCGATTTATTATTTATCACACTCCCTTAGGAAAACAATACGTGAGTAAAAGCACAAATTACTAGAGTAAATAATAAACGACCCACAACACGCCTACAATGGCACAGGGTTACAACCAACATATGAATGTTGAGAGAATATCGCTCACATACAACCCTGCCTTGAGATCCATGTACGCGGCTATTGCCAAAAGACGTAAGGTCATCATTGCATACAGGGGAGGCCCAACTATCTTTAAATATGTTACGTAAATAATAAAGTAACTATAAATTACTGTTTGTTTATAATCTATTTCTTACATCTGCAAAAAAATATTAACAGTCATTGCTCTAGTCTTGATAAAATACCGATGGATCAAATAATGGGCAAACTTGTTTTGTGTAAGAACAAATTGAGGGAAATTAATTTATGAATCCAAAAGGAACAGTGTTAGGGAAAAAATATCAGCTGTACCAACAATTTTTTTTGATAAGTCAAAAAAAATGTTATAATAATTTGATATGTGATTGTCTCTTGATAGAAAATTTGCACAATGTTATTTTTTGTTTTTTAAAGATTTAGTTAGTTAAAAAACTGGATATATTGAAAAATTAACTGTATCTACAATTAATTGGATAATGTGACTTATCTACATGATAAATCATTTTTTCACATGTAAGTAATGTGACTTATTTACATGTGAAAAAATTTGTACTTATAATTTTCTACCAAAAATTTTATATTTGCATAATATTAGAACTAGATTATTAGAATATTGTTTTTCATATATTAATTAATTGAGATTGGTTGGAGGATGTAAAAATATTTTTAAAAATTGTCTGGAATTCTTTTGTAATCCGAGAACTTTTCATCTTGTTAAAATAATTAATGAAAAGAAAGTGCAAAAATTTTGGAAAGGAAATAAGAAAAAATAAAGTTTAAATTAATAATAAAAAGTTAAAGTATATTGTCTTCTTATTTGTCTTTTGTCATTACAATTTGAATTTTAAAAACTCTCCAGTAACGGATAGCAATTTTATTACTTTATCGCAGTCGTCACAGGACGGCTTTCGGAATACAACCAATCTGCCACAATTGCATCTTCCTTACACATTAATCTGCGGTCGAACCATCCTTACATGCAAGGAACCACGTCCGGTACACATTCCCAATTTTCCGAGCCAAAATTTGTCGCCGGTCCGACACTCTTAAAGATGCATTACTATTGTTTGCAACATCCCAAATTTGTTTAATTAAAACAATATTCCAATATTTTGATTGTAAACCAAACAGACAATGAACTTTAAGTTATTAAATTATGCATTAAGTTATTGAATTTATGTTAATAAAGCACCCATTGCACATTTACGATTATCATCTGTCAATTTCAATTTTTATTATAAAATCGGATAAACAAGTGTAGGTTAACTACCGGTAAGAAATGTCACGTGGAATCCACGTGTTTTCGTGTTCGCACAGCCCACTCGTATGAAGATGTCCGATTTTTTTTTTTTCCTAAAATATTTGGAATTTGAGGAAGACGGAAAAATAATCTGTAGACCGAAAGTGGAGTCAGATTTAAGAAAGAATACCTGGGCATTTCTCCTCCATTCTTTCAAAACCATATTCATATTTTCGGTATATTTAGAATGATGTCCGAGATAATGAATTCTGACAGTTTCTTCATCTAGAAAAGGTTCGAGTTCGTGAAACAGATAAGGCAAAGGTGGTAATTCGTATTCTAAAGCTGGTCGATCTAGTCCGTAATAAGGAGGAGCAATAGCATTGCATAAACTGGAACAAATAGGAAAAAGAGCGGAGAAAAACAACAAACATAAACGACACATTCCGTCCACTCCACCGATACAAATCGCAGCGCCACTATCGCAACTATGTTTTATTTATCAATGTAACGATAATGATTGTTATTATGGATCCAAAAAAATTTCTTATTATCATCATATAGCTTATGAATAATTCGTTTATACGGCGAGCGGCGTGCTTAGATACGAATTGGATACTTTTTCTAAGTTCTTTATTTCCGTTCGTGCGATAGAGCTGCAACTGTCTCCAT
>NW_027122661.1:0-3935 GCF_030686945.1 Centruroides vittatus | reverse complement strand
GCTTGATGGTGGATTGGATCCAGCATCCAAAGAGTAGATTCTCACACAGAGCCATAAACAATGCACCCGTAATCCAGCTTTGAGAGGACAAGTGCCCTATAAATCCTGAGCATCGAAAGTTTGTCTGTTTCCCAGGATAAGCAGCATAATACCTTTAAAAGGTTCAGGGATTTTAAACATCTACTCTTCAAATTGTGCAAATGTGGCAAGAACGTCAGTTTTTGATCAAGTAAAACACCCAAAAACTTCACCTCATTGACCATTGGAATTTTAACTCCATTTAGGTGAATTTCAGGGTCCAGGTGCAAACCACGCCTTCGGCAAAAGTGGATGAACGAGGTCTTCTCTGCGTTAAAAGTAAAACCATTGGTCTTGGACCAATTGTCTGTGCGATTTAGCGAGGTGTGCAGTTGTCTCTTGATGAAACTCGTGTTACTAGACTGGCAGGAGATCTGAAAGTCATCCACATACAGAGAGTGTTTCACACCAGGAGGAAGACAGTTAGCTATGCTGTTAATTTTAATTTGGAACAGAGTCACACTCAAAATACAACCTTGAGAAACACCTTCTTGTGTGAAAGTCTTAGATAAAGTGGTGCCCATCCTGACTTGGAATCTTCAATTCTGTATGAAGTTTTTTTATAAAAATTGGCAAATTACCCCGTAATCAGAATTCATGTAAATCACGGAGTATCCCATATCACCAGCAGCAATCGTAGGCCTTCTCTATATCAAAGAACACAGACACTAAGTGCTGTTGTTTAACAAATGCTTCGCATATGGATGTTTCAAGGTTTACTAAATTGTCCTTGGTACTTCTGTTCCTACAAAATCCACTCTGATGTGGTGAAGTAATCCTTTTTCTTTAAGAGAAACATCAGATGTTTGTTTACCATTCTCTCAAAAAGTTTACAGAGACAACTCATAAGAGAGATTGCTCTGTAATTAGAGGGATTCTTACAGTCTTTACCTGGCTTGGGAATGGGAATAATGATAGATAGCCTCCAAGAGTCAGGAAAGCTACGCTCTGCCCATATTCTGTTAAACAGATTCAGAAGATTATCAAGGGAATTATCTGACAGATTTTTGAAAAAGCGTGCACCCCCTCCTCTCCACACTGCTGCCACTGTCTCCCCCTTGCACACTGCCCATGGGCCAGGTCTCCCGCCTGCAGTCGTCCGGAGTCGTCATCTGTTGCCTGTAAATACAAGTATCTATTATTATTACACCTCTTACCTGAGCAGGGACTCAAACCCCCATTCTGGCATGTGCCAGTCCACTTCTCTCCACACCCACCCACCAGCTCACTCTGCCAGAACCTATTCAGAACTCATATTTCAGGCATGTGAGCATGAGGAATGCACTGCACATGACAGGCCATCCACACAGCCCCACCTCAACCACGAAGTTGAAGTGGGCCCCTCGCACAGCCAATGGCGAGCCGGCTGCGGGTCACTTGACCGTGGCACCACCTCCCAAAGTTTTATAAGCAGACAGAAAATTTGGAGAATTTTTTGGGATGACTTTTCTTTTTCACTTTAATCTTTTTTCAGTTGACTAAAGCAGTTGACAATTTGACATGACAGAATGTGTGAAATATCATTTAAACATGGTGAATTTCAGAATTGTTCATTAAAAAATTATTCCTATTTCTAAGTGACAACTTAACATGTTACTTTGCTTTCAAGACTCCAAACTGATAAGGCTACCAGCATCTGCACTAATTAGTAAGTAAAGCTGGTGGCAATAAATAATTTAAGTGGCAAAAAAAATTAAACACTGACAAAACGACTTTTTTAACTTTCCAGAGAAACTAACTGAATTCGAACAGAAAGAGTCTCGATTTATTATTTATCACACTCCCTTAGGAAAACAATACGTGAGTAAAAGCACAAATTACTAGAGTAAATAATAAACGACCCACAACACGCCTACAATGGCACAGGGTTACAACCAACATATGAATGTTGAGAGAATATCGCTCACATACAACCCTGCCTTGAGATCCATGTACGCGGCTATTGCCAAAAGACGTAAGGTCATCATTGCATACAGGGGAGGCCCAACTATCTTTAAATATGTTACGTAAATAATAAAGTAACTATAAATTACTGTTTGTTTATAATCTATTTCTTACATCTGCAAAAAAATATTAACAGTCATTGCTCTAGTCTTGATAAAATACCGATGGATCAAATAATGGGCAAACTTGTTTTGTGTAAGAACAAATTGAGGGAAATTAATTTATGAATCCAAAAGGAACAGTGTTAGGGAAAAAATATCAGCTGTACCAACAATTTTTTTTGATAAGTCAAAAAAAATGTTATAATAATTTGATATGTGATTGTCTCTTGATAGAAAATTTGCACAATGTTATTTTTTGTTTTTTAAAGATTTAGTTAGTTAAAAAACTGGATATATTGAAAAATTAACTGTATCTACAATTAATTGGATAATGTGACTTATCTACATGATAAATCATTTTTTCACATGTAAGTAATGTGACTTATTTACATGTGAAAAAATTTGTACTTATAATTTTCTACCAAAAATTTTATATTTGCATAATATTAGAACTAGATTATTAGAATATTGTTTTTCATATATTAATTAATTGAGATTGGTTGGAGGATGTAAAAATATTTTTAAAAATTGTCTGGAATTCTTTTGTAATCCGAGAACTTTTCATCTTGTTAAAATAATTAATGAAAAGAAAGTGCAAAAATTTTGGAAAGGAAATAAGAAAAAATAAAGTTTAAATTAATAATAAAAAGTTAAAGTATATTGTCTTCTTATTTGTCTTTTGTCATTACAATTTGAATTTTAAAAACTCTCCAGTAACGGATAGCAATTTTATTACTTTATCGCAGTCGTCACAGGACGGCTTTCGGAATACAACCAATCTGCCACAATTGCATCTTCCTTACACATTAATCTGCGGTCGAACCATCCTTACATGCAAGGAACCACGTCCGGTACACATTCCCAATTTTCCGAGCCAAAATTTGTCGCCGGTCCGACACTCTTAAAGATGCATTACTATTGTTTGCAACATCCCAAATTTGTTTAATTAAAACAATATTCCAATATTTTGATTGTAAACCAAACAGACAATGAACTTTAAGTTATTAAATTATGCATTAAGTTATTGAATTTATGTTAATAAAGCACCCATTGCACATTTACGATTATCATCTGTCAATTTCAATTTTTATTATAAAATCGGATAAACAAGTGTAGGTTAACTACCGGTAAGAAATGTCACGTGGAATCCACGTGTTTTCGTGTTCGCACAGCCCACTCGTATGAAGATGTCCGATTTTTTTTTTTTCCTAAAATATTTGGAATTTGAGGAAGACGGAAAAATAATCTGTAGACCGAAAGTGGAGTCAGATTTAAGAAAGAATACCTGGGCATTTCTCCTCCATTCTTTCAAAACCATATTCATATTTTCGGTATATTTAGAATGATGTCCGAGATAATGAATTCTGACAGTTTCTTCATCTAGAAAAGGTTCGAGTTCGTGAAACAGATAAGGCAAAGGTGGTAATTCGTATTCTAAAGCTGGTCGATCTAGTCCGTAATAAGGAGGAGCAATAGCATTGCATAAACTGGAACAAATAGGAAAAAGAGCGGAGAAAAACAACAAACATAAACGACACATTCCGTCCACTCCACCGATACAAATCGCAGCGCCACTATCGCAACTATGTTTTATTTATCAATGTAACGATAATGATTGTTATTATGGATCCAAAAAAATTTCTTATTATCATCATATAGCTTATGAATAATTCGTTTATACGGCGAGCGGCGTGCTTAGATACGAATTGGATACTTTTTCTAAGTTCTTTATTTCCGTTCGTGCGATAGAGCTGCAACTGTCTCCATTAATAATGCGATTTAAGATGTCTTCCCAATTCAATTGGCACGGTA